>NC_054700.1:51370371-51413094 GCF_016097555.1 Gigantopelta aegis
AAGCAGAACTGCAGCCATGTTTTAAAATAAATGTACAGCAAGCTCCTATAAGTATATGTGTTTTAGTTATTAATAAATAGCCTTGTTACCCGCTGTCTTGACACGCCAAGCAGAACTGCAGCCATGTTTTAAAATAAATGTACAGCAAGCTCCTATAAGTATATGTGTTTTAGTTATTAATAAATAGCCTTGTTACCCGCTGTCTTGACACGCCAAGCAGAACTGCAGCCATGTTTTAAAATAAATGTACAGCAAGTTCCTATAAGTATGTGTGTTTTAGTTATTAATAAATAGCCTTGTTACCCGCTGTCTTGACACGCCAAGCAGAACTGCAGCCATGTTTTAAAATAAATGTTTAGCAAGCTCCTGTAAGTATGTGTGTTTTAGTTATTAATAAATAGCCTTGTTACCCGCTGTCTTGACACACCAAGCAGAACTGCAGCCATGTTTTAAAATAAATGTACAGCAAGCTCCTATAAGTATATGTGTTTTAGTTATTAATAAATAGCCTTGTTACCCGCTGTCTTGACACGCCAAGCAGAACTGCAGCCATGTTTTAAAATAAATGTACAGCAAGCTCCTATAAGTATATGTGTTTTAGTTATTAATAAATAGCCTTGTTACCCGCTGTCTTGACACGCCAAGCAGAACTGCAGCCATGTTTTAAAATAAATGTACAGCAAGCTCCTATAAGTATATGTGTTTTAGTTATTAATAAATAGCCTTGTTACCCGCTGTCTTGACACGCCAAGCAGAACTGCAGCCATGTTTTAAAATAAATGTACAGCAAGTTCCTATAAGTATGTGTGTTTTAGTTATTAATAAATAGCCTTGTTACCCGCTGTCTTGACACGCCAAGCAGAACTGCAGCCATGTTTTAAAATAAATGTTTAGCAAGCTCCTGTAAGTATGTGTGTTTTAGTTATTAATAAATAGCCTTGTTACCCGCTGTCTTGACACACCAAGCAGAACTGCAGTCATGTTTTAAAATAAATGTACAGCAAGCTCCTATAAGTATATGTGTTTTAGTTATTAATAAATAGCCTTGTTACCCGCTGTCTTGACACGCCAAGCAGAACTGCAGCCATGTTTTAAAATAAATGTACAGCAAGCTCCTATAAGTATATGTGTTTTAGTTATTAATAAATAGCCTTGTTACCCGCTGTCTTGACACGCCAAGCAGAACTGCAGCCATGTTTTAAAATAAATGTACAGCAAGTTCCTATAAGTATGTGTGTTTTAGTTATTAATAAATAGCCTTGTTACCCGCTGTCTTGACACGCCAAGCAGAACTGCAGCCATGTTTTAAAATAAATGTTTAGCAAGCTCCTGTAAGTATGTGTGTTTTAGTTATTAATAAATAGCCTTGTTACCCGCTGTCTTGACACACCAAGCAGAACTGCAGCCATGTTTTAAAATAAATGTACAGCAAGCTCCTATAAGTATATGTGTTTTAGTTATTAATAAATAGCCTTGTTACCCGCTGTCTTGACACGCCAAGCAGAACTGCAGCCATGTTTTAAAATAAATGTACAGCAAGCTCCTATAAGTATATGTGTTTTAGTTATTAATAAATAGCCTTGTTACCCGCTGTCTTGACACGCCAAGCAGAACTGCAGCCATGTTTTAAAATAAATGTACAGCAAGCTCCTATAAGTATATGTGTTTTAGTTATTAATAAATAGCCTTGTTACCCGCTGTCTTGACACGCCAAGCAGAACTGCAGCCATGTTTTAAAATAAATGTACAGCAAGTTCCTATAAGTATGTGTGTTTTAGTTATTAATAAATAGCCTTGTTACCCGCTGTCTTGACACGCCAAGCAGAACTGCAGCCATGTTTTAAAATAAATGTACAGCAAGCTCCTATAAGTATATGTGTTTTAGTTATTAATAAATAGCCTTGTTACCCGCTGTCTTGACACGCCAAGCAGAACTGCAGCCATGTTTTAAAATAAATGTACAGCAAGCTCCTATAAGTATATGTGTTTTAGTTATTAATAAATAGCCTTGTTACCCGCTGTCTTGACACGCCAAGCAGAACTGCAGCCATGTTTTAAAATAAATGTACAGCAAGCTCCTATAAGTATATGTGTTTTAGTTATTAATAAATAGCCTTGTTACCCGCTGTCTTGACACGCCAAGCAGAACTGCAGCCATGTTTTAAAATAAATGTACAGCAAGCTCCTATAAGTATATGTGTTTTAGTTATTAATAAATAGCCTTGTTACCCGCTGTCTTGACACGCCAAGCAGAACTGCAGCCATGTTTTAAAATAAATGTACAGCAAGTTCCTATAAGTATGTGTGTTTTAGTTATTAATAAATAGCCTTGTTACCCGCTGTCTTGACACGCCAAGCAGAACTGCAGCCATGTTTTAAAATAAATGTTTAGCAAGCTCCTGTAAGTATGTGTGTTTTAGTTATTAATAAATAGCCTTGTTACCCGCTGTCTTGACACACCAAGCAGAACTGCAGCCATGTTTTAAAATAAATGTACAGCAAGCTCCTATAAGTATATGTGTTTTAGTTATTAATAAATAGCCTTGTTACCCGCTGTCTTGACACGCCAAGCAGAACTGCAGCCATGTTTTAAAATAAATGTACAGCAAGTTCCTATAAGTATGTGTGTTTTAGTTATTAATAAATAGCCTTGTTACCCGCTGTCTTGACACGCCAAGCAGAACTGCAGCCATGTTTTAAAATAAATGTTTAGCAAGCTCCTGTAAGTATGTGTGTTTTAGTTATTAATAAATAGCCTTGTTACCCGCTGTCTTGACACACCAAGCAGAACTGCAGCCATGTTTTAAAATAAATGTACAGCAAGCTCCTATAAGTATGTGTGTTTTAGTTATTAATAAATAGCCTTGTTACCCGCTGTCTTGACACACCAAGCAGAACTGCAGCCATGTTTTAAAATAAATGTACAGCAAGCTCCTATAAGTATATGTGTTTTAGTTATTAATAAATAGCCTTGTTACCCGCTGTCTTGACACGCCAAGCAGAACTGCAGCCATGTTTTAAAATAAATGTACAGCAAGTTCCTATAAGTATGTGTGTTTTAGTTATTAATAAATAGCCTTGTTACCCGCTGTCTTGACACGCCAAGCAGAACTGCAGCCATGTTTTAAAATAAATGTTTAGCAAGCTCCTGTAAGTATGTGTGTTTTAGTTATTAATAAATAGCCTTGTTACCCGCTGTCTTGACACACCAAGCAGAACTGCAGCCATGTTTTAAAATAAATGTACAGCAAGCTCCTATAAGTATATGTGTTTTAGTTATTAATAAATAGCCTTGTTACCCGCTGTCTTGACACGCCAAGCAGAACTGCAGCCATGTTTTAAAATAAATGTACAGCAAATTCCTATAAGTATGTGTGTTTTAGTTATTAATAAATAGCCTTGTTACCGCTGTCTTGACACGCCAAGCAGAACTGCAGCCATGTTTTAAAATAAATGTACAGCAAGCTCCTATAAGTATATGTGTTTTAGTTATTAATAAATAGCCTTGTTACCCGCTGTCTTGACACACCAAGCAGAACTGCAGCCATGTTTTAAACTAAATTGTTGCACTTGAAAGTGAAGACGTCGTCTCGTGTTTTGGCCATTACTGATGAGTTAATTCATTGTTATGTCACCTAGATCAGCAATGACATAATATCACAGTGTAAAAAGACAAAACAACAACAAAAACAAACAAACAAACAAACCAAAAAACCCACAAATAATAATAATAATAACAATAATAATAAAGAAGAGAAAAGAAGAGCATGATATATTTCAAATGGTGAAAAAATAAACCTATTCCCAAAATATATAGCAAAATGTGGCTCATTGGCAAAGCGCTCGCTTAAACTGCATAAGTTATGGCATCGAGCCGTAGCTCCCTCGGTAAATAGGGTTTTTCCCGTTCAAAAACAGGTATCAAATGTCATGGGGGAAACAAATACACTGTAAGCGATCGATCTTGCTACCTATCGCAACCTCAGATAAAGTTAAACTTTGTTTTGTTTTGCGACACCACTAGAGCACATTGACTTATTAATCACCGGCTATTGGATGTGAAACATTCGGTTTGTTTTGACGTATGGTCTTAGAGAGAAAATCCTCTACATGTTTCCATTAGTAGTAATTGGACAGCACATACCACGACCTTTGATATAGCAGTCGTGGTGCACTGGCTGGATTGAGAAATAGCCCACCGGCGGAGATCGATCTCAGAGCGACTGCAAATCAGGCGAGCGTTTTACCACTGGGCTACGTCCTGCCCCTCATCTGATATAAGTCAGGTGCGTATGTAAAGGGGATGCGGAGGGGGGTGGGGGGGGGGGTCGGGGTTGAGGCCACCGCTTGTTCAAAGCAATTTTTAAAGTATATATTTTCCGCACAGGATGACCCAAACTCCCACTCCACCCCACCTTATTTAAACCTAGGCCCCTCCTACACAATTTTCTGAACAAGCGCCCACAAGCCCACTGAACTACATTCCGCCCCGTCTCTACTGAAGGTGACAAAAGGTGAATTTTTAGTTTTTAGTTTATCCTCTTCTTGGTTAATTTTGACGAAGGGAGGAAGGAGGGAATGTTTTATTTAACGACGCACTCGACACATTTAAAAAAAAGGATTATATGGCGTTTTTACATATGGTTAAGGGCCAATCAGATAATGAGAGAGGAAACCCGCTGCCGCCACACAATGGTGTATTCTATCCGATTGGCAACAAGGGATTTTTTATGTGCAGATCCTATGCTGCGTTAAAAAAAAAAAAGTGGGGTTCCTCTCATGAATAAGAGTCAGAATTACCAAATGTTTGACATCCAACAGCCGATGATTAATTAATCAATGTGCTCTAGTGGTTTTGTTAAACAAAACAAACTTTTTTATGTGCAGCATCCAACAGACAGGGTTGTGCATGATTGGAACGAGAAATAGCCAATGTGATCTACCAGACATACAGCGAATGAGACCAGTGCTTTTCCACTGGGTTACGACAGTTACAGGGTTGTACATGATTGGAACGAGAAATAGCCAATGTGATCTACCAGACATACAGCGAATGAGACCAGTGCTTTTCCACTGGGTTACGACAGTTACAGGGTTGTACATGATTGGAACGAGAAATAGCCAATGTGATCTACCAGACATACAGCGAATGAGACCAGTGCTTTTCCACTGGGTTACGACAGTTACAGGGTTGTACATGATTGGAACGAGAAATAGCCAATGTGATCTACCAGACATACAGCGAATGAGACCAGTGCTTTTCCACTGGGTTACGACAGTTACAGGGTTGTACATGATTGGAACGAGAAATAGCCAATGTGATCTACCAGACATACAGCGAATGAGACCAGTGCTTTTCCACTGGGTTACGACAGTTACAGGGTTGTACATGATTGGAACGAGAAATAGCCAATGTGATCTACCAGACATACAGCGAATGAGACCAGTGCTTTTCCACTGGGTTACGACAGTTACAGGGTTGTACATGATTGGAACGAGAAATAGCCAATGTGATCTACCAGACATACAGCGAATGAGACCAGTGCTTTTCCACTGGGTTACGACAGTTACAGGGTTGTACATGATTGGAACGAGAAATAGCCAATGTGATCTACCAGACATACAGCGAATGAGACCAGTGCTTTTCCACTGGGTTACGACAGTTACAGGGTTGTACATGATTGGAACGAGAAATAGCCAATGTGATCTACCAGACATACAGCGAATGAGACCAGTGCTTTTCCACTGGGTTACGACAGTTACAGGGTTGTACATGATTGGAACGAGAAATAGCCAATGTGATCTACCAGACATACAGCGAATGAGGCCAGTGCTTTTCCACTGGGTTACGACAGTTACAGGGTTGTACATGATTGGAACGAGAAATAGCCAATGTGATCTACCAGACATACAGCGAATGAGACCAGTGCTTTTCCACTGGGTTACGACAGTTACAGGGTTGTACATGATTGGAACGAGAAATAGCCAATGTGATCTACCAGACATACAGCGAATGAGGCCAGTGCTTTTCCACTGGGTTACGACAGTTACAGGGTTGTACATGATTGGAACGAGAAATAGCCAATGTGATCTACCAGACATACAGCGAATGAGACCAGTGCTTTTCCACTGGGTTACGACAGTTACAGGGTTGTACATGATTGGAACGAGAAATAGCCAATGTGATCTACCAGACATACAGCGAATGAGACCAGTGCTTTTCCACTGGGTTACGACAGTTACAGGGTTGTACATGATTGGAACGAGAAATAGCCAATGTGATCTACCAGACATACAGCGAATGAGGCCAGTGCTTTTCCACTGGGTTACGACAGTTACAGGGTTGTACATGATTGGAACGAGAAATAGCCAATGTGATCTACCAGACATACAGCGAATGAGACCAGTGCTTTTCCACTGGGTTACGACAGTTACAGGGTTGTACATGATTGGAACGAGAAATAGCCAATGTGATCTACCAGACATACAGCGAATGAGACCAGTGCTTTTCCACTGGGTTACGACAGTTACAGGGTTGTACATGATTGGAACGAGAAATAGCCAATGTGATCTACCAGACATACAGCGAATGAGACCAGTGCTTTTCCACTGGGTTACGACAGTTACAGGGTTGTACATGATTGGAACGAGAAATAGCCAATGTGATCTACCAGACATACAGCGAATGAGACCAGTGCTTTCCACTGGGTTACGACAGTTACAGGGTTGTACATGATTGGAACGAGAAATAGCCAATGTGATCTACCAGACATACAGCGAATGAGACCAGTGCTTTTCCACTGGGTTACGACAGTTAAAGTGTGTTTTTTGTTTCTTTAACCACACCACTAGAACACATGATTTATTAATCATCGGCTATTGGATGTTAAACATATAGTCATTTTAACACAGTTATAGAGAGGAAACCCGCTACATGTTAATATTAGTAGCAAGAGATCTTTTATAGGCATCAACCCACAGACAGGATATCAAATACCACGGCCTTTGACATGCCAGTCATGGTGCACTGGCTAGAACGAGAAATCTTTTCTCAGAGTGACCGTAATGGCAGACTGGCATTTCAGCAACGTGTGGAGAAAAAAAAGTAAAAACTAAGATGGAGGTCATACGAGTTTGGTTGCGTGGGTGTGGCCTAAGGAGCTGCTGTCATTTCTTTTCTATATGTGCGTGGTCCAGAAGAAAATTAAACTTTCACAGGGTGGGTTTTTTGTGTGTTTTATGTTTGTTTTTGTTTTTTTAATCCCATTGCCCTCTTTCCTTTCTCTCCTTTGAATTCCGTCTCATTTCTTCCCGATCTGGCAACCGCTCCTATCTTTCAGCTTCTTTCGCTGTCCACCTCCACATCCCAGTCATTGTCGCTCCAACAGGAGACAGGTTGTTAATCCGGCTGGTATGACAATGGATAATAGGTTTCTGAATAGTATAGAGAATATATTGCATTTCAGAATTGCATTAAAGGGACTGCCCCGACGTTGCAGCAATTGTAAGATGTTTTTCATTAACAGAGCCAAATTACCTATAAATACATTTTCTTGTACTTCTAAAAACAAACAATAATACACAAAAAAAGCCCAAATAAGCAACAATAACTCTACCTTGATTTTGTGAAGGCCGTGGTATGTACTATCCTGTCTGTGGGATGGTGCATATAAAAGACCCCTTGCGACAGCGGGTTTCACTCTCATATCTGTGTGGTCCTTAACCATATGTCCGACGCCATATTACCGTAAATAAAATGTGTTGAGTGCGTCGTTAAATAAAACATTTCATTCATTCCTTTCTTGATTTTGTGTTTTAATACTGACTATCAAAGACATACATTGGTTATATATACCCACCCACTCACTGGATCCATGTTTGACCTGGCCTGGCCTGACCTGGCCTGACCTGACATGACATGACATGACCTGGCTTGACCTGACCTAATGGAAATATGTAGCGAATTTCCTCTGAAGACTATATGTCAGAAGTATAAAGTCGTTGACAACCAATAGCAATAATAATAAATAATAAAATATATCCCAGTTGTGTCGTCAAACAAAACAATAACTTCATTTAGTCGACGGATGTAATGTCCAGGCCTGCTGGATGTTTCTAGAAAAAATTACTTATAATATACATGTATGTCATTATATTTTATTTTGAAATATTGAATGTGTCCGATTCTAAAGTGGCATTCCCGCCCTGGACTAATTTTACACCAGCCATTGATTGTGTTTACGTTATTAACGGATATCACTAAATTGCTTGATACTGAATACCAGTCGTCACTTTTATTACCGTAAATGTACTTATACTGCCTATAGGACACGCGACCTGACGTCAGACCTTTGATATGGCCAATCAGTACATTGTTAAGACAGAGAGACAGACAGACATATTCATCATTTACGTCTCACCTTGTGTACTGATTAAAACACAAGAGTTCAATAATAACAATACCGCAATAAAAGTACACACGCCACTCCTATGGAGTTATGAGAGACTTTAAAACTATTAAAAGACCATCAGAAATGTGTGGGGTTTTTTTTTTTTTTTTTTTTTTTTTTTTTTTTAAAGATTTATTGCCCCCAGAACATAGGCAGTGAACAGGTTGGGGAGCCGTGGTCACTGCCTTACAAAGTACATATTTAAACAATAGTATCTAAAAAAAAAATGCTATTTACAGGAATAATTGTTGAATTGCATAAATAAATATAATATTTACACTTTCTGTAACATCAAATTACCTTCTATTTTTAAATTCTCCATTATTCGTTCCCATTCGGAACTAGCCAGCGTTTCTAATTAAACAAAAAAGCAAGTAGCTTCCTGCAAATAATGTTTACATTGGGAACAGAGTCTTGACGTCACAGCCACTAGCAGCCAGTGATGTACATAGATCTTCTTCAGGTCACACATAATCGTATTCACAGAAAAAAATATACAAAAATTATAATGTGATAACAAACTTTGAAATATAATGAAAGTATTTTATTTAAAATTTGGAAACACATAACTTTTAGGCTGGCTATGCCATTCCCAAAATGCTTTTGGGCACCTGCTATTGTCCGACTTCCGGAAGTAGTTTCTACACGGTCAAATTAATAGTTTCTATACTGCTTTTGACTGAAGCATATTGTTTGTGTGTTTTTTTTGTTTTTGTTTTTTTACAAGTTTTATTGCCAGCCCCTTGTTTACAATTAGAACAACACATGGGTTGTGTACATAAAAATAATAAAACAACATAATATAATACTTTAGGGTACTGGCTTGCAAACCTCACCCCACCCCCTCCCCCTCTCCATCCCCGCCTCTCTCTCTCTCTCTCTCTCTCTCTCTCTCTCTCTCTCTCTCTCTCTCTCTCTCTCTCTCTCTCTCACTACATATCTAATCAATGTTCAATGTAGCTATCCATTTATCTTTCTCTCACGCAAAAAATCAACAACAACACACTTTCATCCTTTTCCATTCTATGAACGACGTACATAAATATTTAAAATACGCACATGATATATATATATATATACACACACACACACACACACACACACACACACACACACACACACACATACATATGTATCTACATTATTAATGCGTGGACCGCTGGGAACAAGACGATGCACAAGGAAAGTTACAACAATTAGGTCTGTTCAAAGAGAGAATAATACACTGACCACTTGGTGAAGAATTTATTAAGATTCTTCTTACTAAGATAAATACATTTTTCTACTTTATATCTTTGTTTAGCTTCGTTTTGGAAGTGTATAATATTTAATTGGACCCTTTGCACTTTACATTTATATATAAAATATTTAGCTAATAATAGTAGCAGGTCAAAAACATTATTTGTTTTAATATTATCTTTACATCCAAATATCACTAGCTCAAGAGAAAGCTTTAAATTACATATATGCTTACATGAGTTTGATAACCAATTTAAATAATCATTCCAAAAGTTCTGAAAATTAATTTTAATTTATATGCGAAACTATTAGTAGTTAATATTCTATGAAGTATTCTATATTGGAATCATCTAAGTTTTATTTCTTGCGTGGTTACAAATGGTTTTAAATAAATAGTGTGCCAATTAAGGTCTGTGTGACGGTACATGCTCTTATCTTTTCGCCTGTGGCGATGTTAATTGTTTTAGAGGGCCGTGTGCAGCTTGGTTACGTAATACCTCCGCGCGACCGTGCCCCCTAATACACACTTAGACCAGGTGTGGAAGCCATGTGGCCAGTAGTTACGTAATAACTCCGATAGTGCGGTTTATGACCGGGGTATTGCTGGCGAACTGGCGACAGTAAGTCTGGCCATCTAAGAGAAAATACCGACTCTGGGAGTTGTGGGAAATATTACATGATAGGTGAGGTGCCGCGTTGTGCCCCCAGGCGATATTCGCTGTCTCCGAGATTTTTGAATAAATAGATAGGATTTTAGATATATCGGGCCAACATACACAATTTCTCGAGTCTCCCCTGGGTTGTCATGCCACGACCAGAAGAGATCAGGCCCCTTCTAAGGGCCCTATGGGCAACCTAGGGAGACACCCTACAGCACCAAGACGGTCATAATAAAGAGCCACTTTCGGAATACTAAAAGCAAAACCTATTGGTTCTCTTCATTATTTCAATTAGAACGACCATCAAAATTGCGCCAAACTTCCTTCATGTAAACGCACACCTCTTTCCTCTTTGACATAATCCTACGGGACTTTCAAAATTCCATAGCACCAATTACATCCCGCCTGTCACCAACATTGGACTGCTGGTGCTCCCTTGCACTTGCTAGTGCAGGCGTTCCCTCTCTACAACCCGCCCACAACTTTTTCCTGTCCTGGACAGAGGGAACCGGCCAAGGCCGGTCCCTGTGACCAGGATAGGCGTGTGCTACAACAGCTTGCTCTGAATGTGCACGTAAATCTCTTTCTCGTTCTCGTTCTCGATATATCGGGGAGAAACACTGGAAGTATCCAGGGGAACGGACGTCGTCCACTGAACGATCTATATAAGTTCGCTGTCTCTGAGATTTTTGAATAAATAGATAGGATTTTAGATATATCGAGCCAGGAATTTAGATATATCGACAGTCTTAGTGACAGTAAGGAGCAGTACTTGTACTAAGGAATAAGGTAGGAAAGTAGATATTAGATATTAGATATTAGATAGTTAGATAGTTAGATAGTCAAGTTAGTTATTTCAGTTAAATTATATTGATAATTCGTTGATATTTTGCTGAAAAATTATATTAGCATCTTTTGTATTTTTGTAGCTCTGCCTTAGAATTAGCCTATAACTATTTATACCACATACTCTAGTCACTTACCGATTACTCGCAAGTACCAATACCTTAGTTAAACAAAAGAGAACTAAAATAGAAATGGATACCAATAACACCACCCCCACAAATGAGAAAAAAGGGCCTAACCCGCAAACTGTGGAAAACATAACCAAAGTTGACATAATAGTAGAAGACCCTGAAAAGAACGAAACCCAATCCCCCCGGCCCCCCACCCACCCACCCCCGAACCCTCCAAATATCACTAGCTCAAGAGAAGTGGATTTAGATCCAAATATTCAACAATAGACCAAATAGTCAGACTTCAAAACAGTATAAACGATGCCTTCCGCAAATCTAATAAAGTATTAGCAGTATTCATAGACATTGAAAAAGCATTTGATATGGTATGGAGACAAGGCCTACTCAATAAACTACAAACTAATGGAATTAAAGGAAACATGTTTAACTTTATCAATAATTTTATCCATAATAGATCAATCTCAATCAGAGTAAACAGCCACTACTCAGATAAAACAGAAATAATTAACGGAATACCACAAGGCTCGGTCCTATCACAAACCTTATTTAACATATTTATTAATGACATAACTAAAACACTTAATGCTAAAGGTAAAATTAAATCAACCACTCCATTAAACACAGCACTGTTTGCCGATGACTGCGCCATCTGGCGCACAGGCAGAGTAACCAAGAATCTATTTAATTTAATGCAAGACGTTATGAACAAATTAAATAAGTGGGCCCTGGACTGGGGCATTAAATTATCTGAAACTAAAACAGTTTGTATGCTATTTAATAAAGTCAACTCGCCAGATAACCTTCAAATAACTCAAACAATAAGTCAATCCCAAGAGTTAGCAAATTCAAATTCCTAGGAGTCACCTTCGACTCAAAACTAACCTTTAGTGATCATATTAATGATATCGTCAGACAAGCTAAAAATACTCTAAACTTACTAAGAGCAATCTCAGGCACCAGCTGGGGAGCGCAAACAGAGGCAATGCTTATGGTATACAAAGCATGTATACTCTCCAGGATAGACTATGGAGCCCAAGCCTACAGTTGCGCCTCCCCAAAGCTACTGCAAAAACTAGATATCATCCAAAACCAAGCTCTTAGAACAATAGCTAAAGTTCCAGCTAATACTAGTGGCCAAAGCCTAGAAGTTGAATTTAACATTATGCCACTTAAATACCGCCGTAATCTCAACTATCATCTTAAAATCCATTCGCTTAAATTAGATCACCCAGTTCAGGAACTTACCCCCATACTAGCAAAACCAGGTCTAGAATTTAAAACTAATAAAAAACTTAATGATTCATTTGCCACTAGGGCTAGTAAACTTGAAATAGAGGTAGGAATTGATAACACACCTGTGGCTCTATACCAATTCAACCAGCCAATTGAATGCCACACTTCATACCTAATCAAAAAGGCTACTGATCAAACCCCCTTTCCACCATTTAAGAAAGTCCTGTTTGAAGCCGCAGCTAATGAAAACTACCCTGAGCATATCTATATCTATACGGATGGCTAAAAAAATCCAGATAACGGTAGGGTTGGCTTCGCAATAGTTGAAGAAAAATATCCAAACACTCTAAACTAGTTAAATATGCCAGGCTGTCAGATAATCTATCAGTCTATACAGCAGAACTGACAGCCATCTATGAAGCGCTAATCTGGATTAAAAATAAACAATACCCTAAAAGCGTTATCTTTTCAGATAGTCTTAGCTCCATCCAATCACTTCAAACTAATAAATCTACCAGGCCAGATATTCTCGCAGCTATCCATAATAAACTTCAAGAAATAAACCAGCTTAATCTAACAATAGTAATCGAATGGGTCCCAGCCCATGTAGGTATAATTGGCAATGAAATAGCTGACTATGGAGTCAAAACTGCACTTTCAATCACTAGTACAATTACAGCACTACCTTTAGGAATATCAGAACTAATGTCAAAAGCAAGAAAACACTACATTAATCAATGGCAGGCAAACTGGGACCTATCAACCAATACATGACACTATAACATCAAGCCACTGGTCAACTCTATCCGACCTAAACACCCAAACACTTATGTGGATAAACTAATCACTAAACTACGCATAGGTAAATCTTCACAGCTCAACAGCTGCTCTTTCACCAAACTAAATCCTGACTGCGAATGTGGCACCCGGGAGGATATGAAACACTACCTCCTGGATTGCACGCTACACAACAGCCAGAGAAAACTAATGGTAGAATCAATAACCGAAGCCAACTAAAATAAAACAATTACTCCTAATTTTTTACTTAACCCTGATAAATTCCTCAAACTCAAAACCTTCAAAGCAGTATACCAATTCGTCCTGTCCACCAAACCAAAATTATAAAAGCCACGTGCCACTCACCGTGCCAGCGTTCGATCGGTGCGAACCACCAACTCGACCGATGGCAGGCAGGATGGGAAGCCGTAGCGCACCCACTGGGCTCCTGGCAAGTCATTTAGTCAAAAGCTAAAAAATTAGAAAAAGATCGCAACCACCCACCTGTACGTCTCCTGGAGGGAAGAGCGACCTTCTACACTCAACCGACACGCACTCCAATCTGGGAGACCAATGGATGGAAGGTGGCGATCTATAACTAAGATAAGTAATTAGTATACTACTTAACTCGTAACACCTGTGACTCCCTGGAAGGAACATCCACCCTACGCATTCGAACAGACTAGGTATTCCAACCCGGGGAGAGAACGGTGAAACGACAAAAGTACAACCATATGCCTAAACTAATTAGCTGATATAAATGCAGCTATAAATTAACAATTGCTCAAAACCTCCCGCCTGTACATCTCTTGGATGGAAGAGCGACCTTAAGCACTCGACCAACAAGCACTCCAACCAGAGAGATCAACGGCGGGACGGTAGCGAGTGATTAATAATTACTATATATGACAATACTTAAATCGTGACACCTGTGAACCCTTGGCGGAACATCCACCCTTCGCACTCGACCAGACTATGTATTCCAATCCGAGGGGGGAACGGTGAAACGACACAAGTAAAAGCATATACTTAAACTAGATAGCTGGCATAAAATAAAATTATTAATCAACAATTATTCAAAACCACCCGCCTGTACAACTCCGGGAGGGAAGAGCGACCTTAAGCACACGACCGACAAGCACTCCAACCCCGGGGTTCAACGGCGGGACGGTAGCGAATAATTAATAACCATTGTTAACCTTACTGTAAATATTTATTTAGGTTCTGAAACTCGTGTGTTGCAATTGATATACACCACTCCCAAATGTTTTGTGACCCTTAAAACAAACAGGATAGGATACCACTAATTACCACTTTCTCTTGCAGCATTCTCACTGGTCCAATCCAGCCAATCGCGAAAAAGGAACCTCACATGTAAATAAACTGCACAATTGTGTTTTGCATTCGCACCATGTCTTTATTACTGATGCATGAAACCATGATTGACTAAGGTAAGTCAACTAGGGCAACTGAGGAAATAGCAAGCAGGAAAAACAAGATTGACTTAAAAGACTAACCAAGTAAGCCTACTAAATTATTCTATATTACTAACAGTTACCAACATATAGATACCGTTCATTTCGCCTCAATCATTTCATTTCTTTATAAAATAATTATTCAGGGGGCGGGAATAAAAAAATTCTTAATTAGTTAGCTGTCAACTATACAACTGCTACTAGATACTTTAACTCTATTTTTCTTTCTTTTTCTTTCTTTCTTTCATTGATTGGTAATAAAGTTAAGTATGTCAAGCATTAGGCTTTTTAAATCAATACCTACACTATAAGGGTTCCACCCTTCAAATTAGATAAGCCAGATTAGTCTAACCCTCCCCCCCCCCCTCCGTCATTGTGTCCAATGCTATACAAAGACGGAGGGGGATGGGTGGTCATGATGACCGTTGAATTCACTAGAGTAGGGACGTAAGACAATAAGTACAACCTTAACACCAAACTAGGATTTACATACAGACTACACGCTCACTGCAACAGTACACAGGATGCATTGACTAATGATAACAATGCATCCGCCCCCCCCCCCCCCCCCCCCATTTAATGGCCTAGCACGTGCTCTAATAAGAAACCGGACAAAAGAATATCGTTCCGAGTACACAATTGCAATGCACCCGGGGGAAGCTGAACAAAAGAATATCGGCCTCCCCCACCAAAACCCCCCAATACTTGCTGCTGGTAATAACTTGATACTTGGTGATGCCTCGACCAGAAGCGGTCAGGCCCTTTATAAGGGCCCGATGGGCAACCTAGGGAGACACCACAGCATCGTAAAGGTCTAAAATTAACGAGCTACTCTCAATTCACTAATATCAAAACCTATATTAGCTCGGTCATTTACCTTTCGACCGACCGTTCAAAATTGCGCCAAAGTATTTGGTAAGATAAAGCATAGCTGGTCATCCTAGAGGACCTAGGTAAACTGTAGGTTGTTGTCTTTATTGTGATATGTACCAGTATTAATTCTGTATTACAAGGTTACTGTATGAGTAGTTAAGGGTTAATTAAAAATTGACCAGTTAGGAATAGAGTTGTAATTCCTTTATTAATTAAGTTCCCCTGGCAGCGTTTCTCAATTATCACACGTGTGCGTGTTGTATCACGGTGAAATGATTAGAATATTGTGTAAACTAGACACCTAGTGATTAACTAATTAAGTGATTAGTTCTGGGTTGTTATTATATTGTTGTTGTTAATTAACTACTGCGGCAAGTACATTTGTCAGCGTAGTGTTAATACAGTTTCCAAAGTATATTGTGTTTTGTTGTGTTTTCTAGTGAACTAAACGTGCTACATATATATATATATATATATATATATATATATATATATATATATATATATATATATATATATATATATATATATCTATATAATATTTATATAAGATCTTATCTCTGATTATACCTAGAGCCGAGCCACTCGGGTATTAGACTGCCCGATACAGAGAGATCTAATAGATATACAGTTAGGAGAGATATTTGGATAATCGTGTTTTATTCAGTTACGGGTATTATAGGATCCCCGTGACAGTCTGAAATAAAATAATTTTACCATTTTGATAGTGCAGAATTTGGTTTTCAGACGTTACAAGTGTGTAATAATATAGTTTCGAGCCATTTCTGATAGAACAGTTTTCGTTGAACAGGAGAATCATCTAAAGGAATATTTGTTTCTATTATATTCAGTTTCGTCTTCCTAAGATAAGCCTTAAGTGAGTTAATAACTCCTTGATACTCTTAAAAAGATGCATTTAATTTGTATAAATTATTAAATGCGGTTAAAGTTAAAAATTTGCCGTACTCATCAACAAGATCACAGATTTGAGATACACCTTTCCCAAGCCATTTCTTTTTTAAAAAAGATTTGCTGTTAATTTTTATATTGGAATTATAAAACAATTGGCTTTGATAAAAAGTCTTCAAAAGATGAAACATTAATTAATAACGAGAAGTCACGGAATGCAATGATACTGTCTTTCCAAAATAGATTTTTTACATGTTTTATGCACAATTGGGGGAAATCATTACCAAATAGAGATATGTTACGGAGTTGTGGAAAACATGCAAAAAGAATAGGTTTCCATTTTGGATCTTTGGTTTCCAATTTTCGTAGCCATGTAATTTTCAAAGCTTTAGCATAGTTAAATATATCATCCTGAGACCTCCCTCATTAACAGGTTTACACAAAGTTATTCTTTTTATCCTGTCTGGCTTTTGATTCAATACAAATTTAAATAACATCGTGTGCAATTCTTTCTGAAATGTTTCCGATGGATTTGGTAATGTTAGAAGTAGATAACTAAGCTTAGATATTAACAGACATTTTATTATAGCTATTCTTCCAAGTGGTGTTAACAAGTGGTGTTAAAATCAGTATCATCAGCATACTGTGAAATTAGGTATTCTTTATTGTTTATTGAGATGCCTTTAATTTTCTTATTTTTACGTACAAGTCCTACAAGAATTTCTACACAGAGAAGAAATATATAAGGAGATAATGGATCACCTTGCCTACAGCCTCTATATATACTAAATGATGAAGACACATTTCCATTAACTATAACACTTGATTTTATATTTTGGTAAAAAAACAGAAATCCAGCGTTTAATATCTGTTCCAAATCCGACAAAGTCAAGGGTTTTGCGTATATATGACCATGAAATGGAGTCGAATGCTTTTTCGAAATCTACTCGTAGAAATATTCCTGGAATATTATGCACGAATAGACCGTTTTTTTTCTTTTGTAAAATGGGTGTCTTGAAGAAAGTAATCTGAGAACCGTTTCGACCGTAAATAATTAAAGACATCTTTTCTCTTTTTAACTCCCGCAAGTCCCCAGCAGTTCATTGAACAAACTGTAAACGATGCACACAGAATATAGTAAAATACATAGCTTATATATGACAGTATACATCATTCTGTGTACATTACAATACAGTTGATCATTCCAATACAAGTACGTCAAACACAAACGGATTATAAATACATGTACATACTTCAAAAGAACAAACTTCCTTAAAACGGCTACCTTGCTCATGCGCACCACAACACATAAACCTAATATATAGAGGTGCGAGATTCTGACCCCAAACCACCGGAGTTACATAATTATTTCTAGTACAGGTTCGATCAAGATCCAAACGTAACAGGGTAGTAATAGTAATAATATTAATAGTTGTAGTAGTAGTAGTTATAATAGTGGTGATGATTACGAAAGAGGTAATGGTGATGATGATGTAAATGCGACCGAAGAACTTAATATTTTATTAATTAATTACACCAACAGAAAGAAGCAATGAAACACGAAAATAGTTGTAGCATATATTGACTGTAGCCTAAACCCCCCATTCACAGTATCATAAATTTAAGTATGTTACCGATATTCAATCCCAAATTAATTTTAAAAAAAGGGAACAGAGTTATGCTCATTTAATACTAGCCAAGAGAAATATAAATAAATAATATATAAATAATAAATAAATAAATATTCGACTAAAGAATGACTAAATAAATAAATTAATTAGTCAATCAAGGCACCAGCCAATCGATAAATCGATCAGAAATAATAATAATAATTAAAAAAAAGTATTGTATTAACAAGAAATAAAAGTGAAAACCATAAATGATGTCTATATGTAAAACAAATCTCTGTCGACGTAATAAAAATATGATGGCAACTTTCTTTATCTAAACATATCTACTCTAATATCATCATAAAGAAAGAAAGAAAGAAATGTTTTATTTAAAGACGCATTCAACACATTTTATTTACGGTTATATGGCGTTAAACATAGTTAAGGACCACACAGATATTGAGAGAGTAAACCCGCTGTCGCCACTTCATGGGCTACTCTTTTCGATTAGCAGCAAGGGATTTTTTATATGCACCATCTCACAGACAGGGTAGTGCATACCACGGCCTTTGATATACCAGTCGTGGTGTACTGGCTGGAAGGAGAAATAGCCCAATGGAGCCACCGACGGGGATCGATCCTAAACCGACCGCGCATCGAGCGAGCGCTTTACCACTGGGCTACGTCCCGCCCCATCATCATAAAGA
Organism: Gigantopelta aegis; assembly: GCF_016097555.1. Classification (NCBI taxonomy): domain Eukaryota; kingdom Metazoa; phylum Mollusca; class Gastropoda; order Neomphalida; family Peltospiridae; genus Gigantopelta; species Gigantopelta aegis. The sequence continues at coordinate 51,389,281 of NC_054700.1, forward strand.
GGACAGTTGAAACACCCCGCATGTTTTTCACATTCTATATAATTAAGACAGTTCAAACAGGTTCTTTGTTGAATCTCCAAGTTTCCGTAACTACCAGTGTCTGACCTTGTGTGATCTAGATACGACACAGAAGCCAACGGAAATCAAATAACCGCAAAGCACCGAAAGATACTTAAGCTAGATTATGATAATATTCTTAACAGTAAATATTTCTGAGATTGCGTCTTCAAACGTTGCGTGGGTTACAGTGCGCTTTTCAATCGAAATCACACAGACAATAATCAGATAAACAGTGACACAGTGAAATGTATTATTATTCTTACAAATTAGTTTTTCAAATGAGTTGACACTAGTGTCGCCAGGAGTTGGGGAAATCGCTGGGTTTTATTTTACTGCGTGCCTAATTATTCATTTACCATTACGCATTTATTTGATTATTCATTTACAAAGCGTACTGGGAGCCTCCGCAAATACTGAGAGCAACTGCACTATTGCCGCCATTGGTACGTTCCGTACACACACAATTCCCGAGTCTCCATTCTTAGTTCAGTTTTAACATTAGGGTTACTAGTATTCGGGTTAGTGTTAGGGTTAGCTTTCTAGAATCGCAATAACCATTCTGGAGTAACTTACTTTCTTGTAAATTAAACACCATTCAGACCAGTGGGGACAATATCTTGAGTGGGGGAGGGGGCACAATCTCTAGTGGGGTTCACAGCCTCTAGTGGGGGAGGGAGGTACAAGTCATATTTTATCTTTATTTATATAGAGTAGGAAAACAAACCCGTACATTTTCCTCCTCAAGGGGCGGGGGTCACATCTCTAGTGAGAGTTCATAGCCCCTAGTGGGTGGGTGGGTGATGGCGGGGAGGTCATATTTTACCTTTATTTATATAGAGTAGGCAAAAAAAAACCCACAACAACCGTACATTTTCCTCCTCGAGGGGCGGGGGTCACAGCTCTAATGGGGGTTTATAACCCCTAGTGGGTAGGTGGTGGTGTGGGAAAGGTCACAATTCATCTTTATTTGTATAGACTAGGCAAAAAAACCCCACAACAACCGTACATTTTCCTCCTCGAGGGGCGGGGGTCACAGCTCTAATGGGGGTTTATAACCCCTAGTGGGTAGGTGGTGGTGTGGGAAAGGTCACAATTCATCTTTATTTATATAGACTAGGCAAAAAAAACCCCACAACAACCGTACATTTTCCTCCTCGAGGGGCGGGGGTCAGAGCTCTAATGGGGGTTTATAACCCCTAGTGGGTAGGTGGTGGTGTGGGAAAGGTCACAATTCATCTTTATTTGTATAGACTAGGCAAAAAAACCCCACAACAACCGTACATTTTCCTCCTCGAGGGGCGGGGGTCAGAGCTCTAATGGGGGTTTATAACCCCTAGTGGGTAGGTGGTGGTGTGGGAAAGGTCACAATTCATCTTTATTTGTATAGACTAGGCAAAAAAAACCCACAACAACCGTACATTTTCCTCCTCGAGGGGCGGGGGTCACAGCTCTAATGGGGGTTTATAACCCCTAGTGGGTAGATGGTGGTGTGGGAAAGGTCACAATTCATGTTTATTTGTATAGACTAGGCAAAAAAAACCCCACAACAACCGTATATTTTCCTCCTCGAGGGGCGGGGGTCACAGCTCTAATGGGGGTTTATAACCCCTAGTGGGTAGGTGGTGGTGTGGGAAAGGTCACAATTCATCTTTATTTGTATAGACTAGGCAAAAAAAACCCCACAACAACCGTACATTTTCCTCCGCGAGGGGCGGGAGTCACAGCTCTAATGGGGGTTTATAACCCCTAGTGGGTAGGTGGTGGTGTGGGAAAGGTCACAATTCATCTTTATTTGTATAGACTAGGCAAAAACCCCCACAACAACCGTACATTTTCCTCCTCGAGGGGCGGGGGTCACAGCTCTAATGGGGGTTTATAACCCCTAGTGGGTAGGTGGTGGTGTGGGAAAGGTCACAATTCATCTTTATTTGTATGGACTAGGCAAAAAAAACCCCAACAACAACCGTACATTTTCCTCCTCGAGGGGCGGGGGTCACAGCTCTAATGGGGTTTATAACCCCTAGTGGGTAGGTGGTGGTGTGGGAAAGGTCACAATTCATCTTTATTTGTATAGACTAGGCAAAAAAACCCCACAACAACCGTACATTTTCCTCCTCGAGGGGCGGGGGTCAGAGCTCTAATGGGGGTTTATAACCCCTAGTGGGTAGGTGGTGGTGTGGGAAAGGTCACAATTCATCTTTATTTGTATAGACTAGGCAAAAAAACCCCACAACAACCGTACATTTTCCTCCTCGAGGGGCGGGGGTCAGAGCTCTAATGGGGGTTTATAACCCCTAGTGGGTAGGTGGTGGTGTGGGAAAGGTCACAATTCATCTTTATTTGTATAGACTAGGCAAAAAAACCCCACAACAACCGTACATTTTCCTCCTCGAGGGGCGGGGGTCACAGCTCTAATGGGGGTTTATAACCCCTAGTGGGTAGGTGGTGGTGTGGGAAAGGTCACAATTCATCTTTATTTGTATAGACTAGGCAAAAAAAACCCCACAACAACCGTACATTTTCCTCCTCGAGGGGCGGGGGTCACAGCTCTAATGGGGGTTTATAACCCCTAGTGGGTAGGTGGTGGTGTGGGAAAGGTCACAATTCATCTTTATTTGTATAGACTAGGCCAAAAAACCCCACAACAACCGTACATTTTCCTCCTCGAGGGGCGGGGGTCACAGCTGTAATGGGGGTTTATAACCCCTAGTGGGTAGGTGGTGGTGTGGGAAAGGTCACAATTCATCTTTATTTGTATAGACTAGGCAAAATAACCCCACAACAACCGTACATTTACCTCCTCGAGGGGCGGGGGTCACAGCTCTAATGGGGGTTTATAACCCCTAGTGGGTAGGTGGTGGTGTGGCAAAGGTCACAATTCATCTTTATTTGTATAGACTAGGCAAAAAAAACCCACAACAACCGTACATTTTCCTCCTCGAGGGGCGGGGGTCACAGCTCTAATGGGGGTTTATAACCCCTAGTGGGTAGGTGGTGGTGTGGGAAAGGTCACAATTCATCTTTATTTGTATAGACTAGGCAAAAAACCCCACAACAACCGTACATTTTCCTCCTCGAGGGGCGGGGTCACAGCTCTAATGGGGGTTTATAACCCATAGTGGGTAGGTGGTGGTGTGGGAAAGGTCACAATTCATCTTTATTTGTATAGACTAGGCAAAAAACCCCACAACAACCGTACATTTTCCTCATCGAGGGGCGGGGGTCACAGCTCTAATGGGGGTTTATAACCCCTAGTGGGTAGGTGGTGGTGTGGGAAAGGTTACAATTCATCTTTATTTGTATAGACTAGGCAAAAAAAACCCCCCACAACAACCGTACATTTTCCTCCTCGAGGGGCGGGGGTCACAGCTCTAATGGGGGTTTATAACACCTAGTGGGTAGGTGGTGGTGTGGGAAAGGTCACAATTCATCTTTATTTGTATAGACTAGGCAAAAAAACCCACCTGGTACATTTTCCTCCTTGTGTGGGGTTGGGGGTACATCTGTAGTGGGTGTTCCCAGATTCTGGTGGGGGAGGAGGAGGGGGGCACACGTCATAGTCCCACCTTCATTTATATAAAATAGGTAAAAACAACTCAACATCACCATATATTTTCCTCCTCGAGTGTGTATGTGTGTGTGTGTGGGGGGGGGGGGGGGTATGGAGAACGGACAAATGAAATTTGCTCCAAGGCTAAACGTTTGTTTTGTATAACGACACCACTAGAGCACACTGATTTATTCATCATCGGCTATTGAATGTCAACCATTTAATAATTTTGACAAATAGTCTTAGACAGGAAACCCGCAACATTTTACCATTAGTAGCAAGGGATCTGTTACATGCACCATGCCACAGACAGGGTAGCATATACCACGGCCTTTGATATACCAGTCGTAGCCTCAGCTAGATTCTGATTGATTCATTTATGCTTAGATCAAATGAAGATTCCAGCAAGCTGTCTTGTTGGGTGCACACGTCAGATATCTGGGCTGTCTGTCCACAACAGTAGGTTAGTGGTTATAGCAGCTGTTAATGGTTAGGGAGAGAGAAGTCGGTGTAGTCGCCTTGAGTCATTCAACTCGCTCTGGGTGGGCCTATGTCTTAACCACTACTATCGGCCTCGGTGGCGTTGTGGTTAAGCTATCGGACATAAGGCTGGTAGGTACAGGGTTCGTAGCCCGGTACTGGCTCCTACCCAGAGCGAGTTTTAACGACTCATTGGGTAGGTGTAAGTGTAAGACCACTACGCCATCTTCTCTCTCACTAACCACTAACCAACTAACAACTAGTTCATTGTCCTGGAGAGACAGCCAAGATAGGCGTGTGCCAAGGACAGCGTGATTGAACCTTAATTGGATATAAGCACGAAAATCAATTGAAATGAAATGAAATAAGCACTACACTATTTCAAAATCTTAGGTAATCGGTTCACTCAACACATTTTATTTACGGTTATATGGTGTCGGGCATATGGTTAAAGACCACACAGATATTGAGGGAGGAAACCCGCTGTCGCTACTTCATGGGCTACTCTTTTCAATTAGCAGCAAGGGATCTTTTATATGCACCATCCCATAGACAGAATATCACATACCACGGCCTTTGATGTACCAGTCGTGGTGCATTGGCTGGAGCGAGAAATAGCCCAATGGGCCCACCGACGGGAATCGATCCCAAACCGACCGCGCATCAAGCGAGCGCTTTACCACTGAGCTACGTCCCGCCCTGGAATTGTTTGGTTACGCGGATAGTATTTAGATAGAGAATAAACTGCTAATGATCCTGAAGATTGTAACTTTTAATTTTAAAATGTAAAATGTTCACCACATAACCGATTGGCGGTTTAGTTTGAATTTAAATCTGCCGCAACCATCACGCGTTAAACTGAGTTTAGTGATTTTATACCAAATAGAAAAAAAAGTAAGCATCTCTGGAACCAGGGTCGGTGAATTTGACCATTTATTCATTTCAACTTATTTTCGTGTTTATATCCAGTTAAGGTTCAAACTCGCTGTCCTAGACACACATATCGGCACACATATCTGTAATGTCTGTTTATATTCGGGACAGTCAGTTGGTGGTTAATGAGAGAAAACTCGGTGTAGTGGTCGGACACCTACCCATTGATTTGTTAAAACTCGTTCTGGTTCCCCGTCGGTGGGCCCATTGGGCTATTATTCGCTCCAGCCAGTGCACCACGACCGGTACATCAAAGGCCGTGGTATGTGCTATCCTGTCTATGGGCTGGTGCATATAAAAGATCCCTTGCTGCTAATCGAAAAGAGTAGCCCATGAAGTGGCGACAGCGGGTTTCCTCTCTCAGTATCTGTGTGATCCTTAACCATATGTCCGACGCCATATAACCGTAAATAAAATGTGTTAAGTGCGCCGTTAAATAAACCATTTCCTTCCTTCGCTCTGGGTGGGAGCCGATACCGGGCTGCGAACCCAGTACCTATCAGCCTTATGTCCGACGGCTCTGACCACGACACCATCGAGGCCGGTATCGTGCCCTGCACTTAGGACAGTAATTTTATGTCAGGCCAGAAAAGGTATGTATCTCTTGAACCAGGAGGGGCGAGACGTAGCCCAGTGGTACAGCGTTCGCCTGAAGCGTGGTCCTTAACCATATGTCTGACGCCATATAACCGTAAATAAAATGTGTTGGGTGCGTCGTTAAATAAAACATGTTGTCACAGGGATTCTATAATTCCCGTAACTGAATAAAACACGATTATCAAAATATCTCTTCTAACTGTATATCTATTAGATCTCTCTGTAACAGGCGGTTAAACCCTAGTATGGCTCGTCTAGGTATGATCAGAGATACGATCTTATATAAAGTATATATTATTATAGCACGTTAGTTCTCTAGAAACACAACAAAAACACAATACACTTTGGAATCTGTATTAATCTACGCTGACAAATGTACAGCCGTAGTAGTTAATTAATAACAGCAATAATAACAACCCAGAACTGATCACTTAATTAGTTAATCTCTAGGTGTCTAGTTACACAATATGCGAATCACTTCACCGTTACACCACACCCACACGTGTGATAATTGAGAAACGCTTCCAGGAGAAGTTAATTAATAAAGGAATTACAACACCATTCCTAACTGGTTAATTTTTAATTAACCCTTACTACTCGTTCAGTAACGTGTGATAATTGAGAAACGCTTCTTGGGGAACTTAATTAATAAAGGAATTACAGCTCTATTCCTAACGGGTTAATTTTTAATTAACCCTTAACTACTCTTTCAGTAATCTTGTATCACAGAATTAATACTGGTACCTATCACAATAAAGACAATAACCTACAGTTTACCTAGGTCCGCTAGGATGACTGGCTAAGCTTTATATTACCAAATACTCCTATAATGTTAGAACAAAAAGTCTACGATTTACTTCGTCAGATGACCGAAGACTGTCTAAAGAATATTGGTATAATACAGTATCAAAATATTTAAAGTCACATCAATCACATCAAGGTTATACACAGAGCAGAAAATATATAATTACCAAAGTCCCGTCTGAACTAATATAGTTCGTTCAGTGGACGACGTCCGTGATCCCCTTGAGCCTTCCTAGTTCGTTCTCCTCGATATCTCTAAAACACTAGCTATTTATTATAAATCAGGATTTTGCCTGGGGGTACAAGGCGGTACCTCACGTATCATCTCATATTCTACCTCTACTAGAGTCGGTATATTTCTCTCTGATCGTCAGTCTGGCTGTCGCCAACCGCGAGCAATCTCCTGGCCATAAACAGCACTACCGGAGATATTACGTAACTACTAGCCACATGGCCTCCGCACCTGGCTGGGTGTGTATTAGGCGTACCGATCGAGGACCGTCGCGCAGAAGTATTACGTAACAAGTTGCCCATCTGGGCTTAAGTGCAATGAAACTGCACACGGCCCTCTAACACAATTAAAATCGCCACAGGCGAAACAAATTTAAGAGCATATACCGTCACACACCCCCACCTCAAAAAGGATATTTCCTCCACTCTAGGAATAGGGAAATATACTACATTAAAACAAAGGGGTGCGTTAACCGACGCATACGGGCATTTATAACACATGTAATAATAAGGTGACTACCAGTAATCACACTGAGTCTCTGAGTCCCTGGTATACAAATAAAATATATATAAACAAAACAGAAATAAAGAATGTCAACACATTATCATAACGTTCAACTTCGGGACAGGGCATCAGCGATTACATTGGATGTGCCCTTGATATGTCCAATGGTAATTGGGTATTCTTGCAGAAGAAGACTCCATCTCAAAACTCTCTGGTTGGAGGCTTTCATTAGGATGGTCCAGTCCGTCTTCGTCTTCTTGGAACAGCACAGCTCCAGCACCCACGTCACTGGCACCCACAGCTAGCTTGAACGGCATTCGGTAGTCTGGTGCTGCCATCACGGGAGACGAGTAGCGCCTCTGCTTGAGACGGTTGAATGACTTCTCGCATTCACCTGACCAATGGAACTTCGTTTCCTTCTTTTTCAGCGTCGCACGTTTTCCAGGTTTTCTCCGATAGGCATGCTGTCGAATCGGTGTAGCGTTGGGTTCCAAGCGCACATCTTGGCTTAAGGTATTGGTAACCGTTGGAAGGTTCTGACAAATGGAAACATTGTCTTGTTTCAATGTAGTCAGCTTTGCTCGCTGGGGGTTCAAGTCTGCTAGAATCTGGCCGTTGGCCAACTTGACCTCTGCAGTATTGACGTCATCACAGGAAATTGAGTGTCTCTCAATTTGGACCGGTCTCTCTGGAACTATCGGCAGTCTGTCAAAATAACCTTTTAGCAAATTGATGTGACAATACCTACTTTTCCTAACCCTATCAGGAGTGTTTATCATATACCCTGTCTCATTAACCCGTTTGTGCACAACATAGGGCCCGAAATACCTGTTCTGCACAGAACCCCGTTTAATGGGAAGGTACAGCAGCACCTTATCCCCTGGTTTAAATTCCCGACTCCTAGTCTTCCTATCAAACACTGATTTTATTTTGCTCTGAGCATGGCTCAGTTGCTTCATAGCTAGTTCGGTCGCCGGCAACCTCCCATCTCTAACTCTCTTATTTATTAATACTCCCTTGTCCACAGTTACCAAGGTAGTGCGAGCTGCCAACAAACTTGGATCAGCCCCCTGCTCTAGAACTAACTCTTGTCTATTACAAGGTGAATCCCCTCTATCAAACACAACTGGTTCAATTCCCCTCTGCGGGAGATCAACAGGTTCCACCACATTTAATTTGTCAGTTGACTTACCTACCATTTTACTGATAACCTCATCCACTCCAATTTCATGGCTCACACACGTATCAGACAAATCACAAATATCCTCTAGGTCCCGTGCTAACCTACTGGCCATAGCCCTAGTCTTTACACACGCAGGATAACTAATCTCATCAACCTCACACTCTTTTATTGGTAACGTGCTGTCTTTAATTAACAGTTGGTCACATTTCGGCTGACAACACTGACTAGTCAAATCATTTCCCAACAAAACTACTATGTTTTCAACAGGCAAGTCCTTCACAACACCTATAATGACTGGTCCCGTCACAAACTTCGAACACAAGAAAACCTTATGTAACCTGACAACCATATTTTCTCCAGTAACCGAGGTTAAAGCCAAACTGCGTCCTGTATCTGAATTCTCAATACCAGCTAAAAACTCTTGCGTGATCAAACTCTGACTACACCCGGTATCTCTATAGATTGATATTGCCTTAGGACTCAATTCTTGTTTCACATCACAAACCATACCAGTGGACACATACGGGTTTACTTTCTCCGCCATGGGACTAACCATTAACTCTCTCGCTAACGGAGCTGACCTCACTAAACCGACTACTTGCGCATTATCGCGTTTCCTTTTAAAACAGTCCCCGATAAGATGGTTATCCTTTTTACAGTAACTGCAATGTGGACGAAAAGTTCGTGCATTGGCTGATAATGCAGGTCTATCCTTACTTTGCCCACCAGGTGCATTCCTTGCCTGACTAGCTGACCAACTAGATGACTCTCCCCGATAGTTACTTTCCCGGGAAAAACCTGGCTGAAATTTCTTCTTATCACCCTGTTGTAAAGAGCTACCCGGTACTGCCTGAGCTTTGTGTATTAACACGTAATCATCTGCCACTATGCCTGCCTCCTCTATCTTTTTGAATTCACGATCCTCTAAGTGAATACGTAAGCTAACTGGTAATCCATTTTTAATGTCCTGTAAGATCAACAACTCCCGTAACTCGGTATATGACTCTACCTGATGAGACACCACCCATTTATCAAACATCCTTGCCTTCTTAGCCACAAACTCACTATAAGACTGACCCTGTGTTTTTCTCATCTCGCTATACCGTAAACGATAATCCTCAGGTCGTAATTCATACGCCCTCAACACCGCAGACTTAACTAGGTCGTACTGACTTGCTCGCTCATCACTCATTGAATTATAAGCTACACTAGCCTTCCCCTTAAACTTAGACACGGCTAACAATGTCCACTTAGACTGCGGCCAATTTAGCTGCTTAGCGGCCCGTTCAAAAAGTTGGAAAAACATATCTACCTCCTGGTCATCAAATACAGGCACTGATCTATAAGCCTCCGACATGTTAAACCCATTTCCGGCTTCTCGTCTGACTTCTTCAGTATTCAACTTTAACTCATGTTCCACTTTTAATTTTTCTAACTGGAATTCTCTATCCCTATGTTTATCTTCTCTATCCCTCTCTGCTCTTTCTCTCTCTCTCTCTCTCTCTCTCTATCCCTCTCTCTATCTTCTCTATCCCTCTCTCTATCTTCTCTATCCCTATCTCTATCTTCTCTCTCCCTATCTCTATCTTCTCTCTCCCTCTCTTCTCTTTCTCTCTCTCTCTCTCTCTCTCTCTCTCTCTCTCTCTCTCTCTCTCTCTCTCTCTCTCTCTCTCTCTCTCTCTCTCTCTCTCTCTCTCTCTCTCTCTCTATCTAATGCACGTTCTTCTCTTTCTCTCTCTTTCTCTTCTCTTTCGTACTCAAGCTTATTAAAAGCTAATTGTTGTTCCACACTTAACTCATTTATCTCTATCTCTGGAACAATCTCACTGTCTTCCATAACAGGCCTATCACCAAAAACTTCCTGGATAATAATTGTCTTTATATCACCTAAGGTTTTAGCTGATGTTAAATCAATTTCTCGCTCACCCGCGATTCCAACTAACTCGGCCTTACGTGCTCGCTTAATCTCCACTACACTGAGCGTAGGCCTATCCAGCAAATTCTTATCCATGTTTAGATATGATGCACTTATTATTAATTAATTTTCTAGTGAACAACGTGCTACTTCGAGTAAATTTTTAAAAATTAATTTATAAAGCCCCCATTTACAAACAATACTTTTTTAAATATGCATGTCCCGTTTCAGATCCGGGACGAGCGCCCCAATTTTCTACTCCTGTCACGGGGATTCTATAATTCCCGTAACTGAATAAAACACGATTATCAAAATATCTCTCCTAACTGTATATATGTTAGATCTCTCTGTAACAGGCTGTTAAAACCCTAGTATGGCTCGTCTAGGTATGATCAGAGATACGATCTTATATAAAGTATATATTATTATAGCACGTTAGTTCTCTAGAAACACAACAAAAACACAATACACTTTGGAATCTATATTAATCTACGCTGACAAATGTACAGCCGTAGTAGTTAATTAATAACAGCAATAATAACAACCCAGAACTGATCACTTAATTAGTTAATCTCTAGGTGTCTAGTTACACAATATGCGAATCACTTCACCGTTACACCACACCCACACGTGTGATAATTGAGAAACGCTTCCAGGAGAAGTTAATTAATAAAGGAATTACAACACCATTCCTAACTGGTTAATTTTTAATTAACCCTTACTACTCGTTCAGTAACGTGTGATAATTGAGAAACGCTTCTTGGGGAACTTAATTAATAAAGGAATTACAGCTCTATTCCTAACGGGTTAATTGTTAATTAACCCTTAACTACTCTTTCAGTAATCTTGTAACACAGAATTAATACTGGTACCTATCACAATAAAGACAATAACCTACAGTTTACCTAGGTCCGCTAGGATGACTGGCTAAGCTTTATATTACCAAATACTCCTATAATGTTAGAACAAAAAGTCTACGATTTACTTCGTCAGATGACCGAAGACACTGTCTAAAGAATATTGGTATAATACAGTATCAAAATATTTAAAGTCACATCAATCACATCAAGGTTATACACAGAGCAGAAAATATATAATTACCAAAGTCCCGTCTGAACTAATATAGTTCGTTCAGTGGACGACGTCCGTGATCCCCTGGAGCCTTCCTAGTTCGTTCTCCTCGATATCTCTAAAACACTAGCTATTTATTATAAATCAGGATTTTGCCTGGGGGTACAAGGCGGTACCTCACGTATCATCTCATATTCTACCTCTACTAGAGTCGGTATATTTCTCTCTGATCGTCAGTCTGGCTGTCGCCAACCGCGAGCAATCTCCTGGCCATAAACAGCACTACCGGAGATATTACGTAACTACTAGCCACATGGCCTCCGCACCTGGCTGGGTGTGTATTAGGCGTACCGATCGAGGACCGTCGCGCAGAAGTATTACGTAACAAGTTGCCCATCTGGGCTTAAGTGCAATGAAACTGCACACGGCCCTCTAACACAATTAAAATCGCCACAGGCGAAACAAATTTAAGCGCATGTACCGTCACACATGTCCTTCCTTTTGAACCAGAAACCTCATAGAGGCCAGAGTTGATTTGCCTTAGCCTCGGTTAACTCATTCTGGCCATGGCATCGACGTCAATTATCTTAAAAGACATCGGCTGCAGTTTAGAAATCTTGTGTCTTGAAAAAGTCAATCAGATTTGATTCGGTCGAATGCGTTCCAATTAGACGTGTGTGCGCGACCAAAAGCATCGTAGACGTTTATACCTAAAACGCGGATCACCTCATAATGAAATTGCTTGCTTCGACTGTGTAACCATCGCCCCGCACGAACCAGAATAGATTGTGATGAAATACAGTGTTGTAATAATTGACTTGCTTTGGACTTTAAACTGATAATGACTTCTGTTACTTGGTGGAACCAGGAGGTTGCGTGTTATGACTGAAAGGAAATCGACTGGGGTGGGTGGATTGGGTGCTGCAACAGCTAAGAAGTTGTGGGGTTTTTTTTGTTTGTTACTCCCCCCCCCCCCCCCCCCCCCCCCCGGAATTAATCACGTAGACGAGTCGGAAGGCACCGTAATTATTAAATTAAGATGTTGTAGACCCGCTTTAATTTCTCTGTATACGTACTGTGGTTAAAAAAAATTTTTGTTTTGTGGGTGGTGGAAGTACCAATAATTCCCTTCCGCCCCCTCCCTGGGCGGGATGTAGCCCAATGGCAAAGCACTCGCCTGATGCGAGGTCGGTCTGGGATCGATCCCCGTCGGTAAGCCCATTGGGCTATTTTGTGTCACAGCCAGTGTACCACGATTGGTATATCAAAGGCCGTGGCATGTGCTATCCTGTATGTTGGATGGTGCATATAAAAGATCCCTTGCTACTAATGGAAAAATGTAGCGGCTTTCCTCGCTATGACTGTGTCAAACTGACCATATGTTTGACATCCAATAACTGATGATTAATACATCAATGTGCTGTCGTTAAACAAAACAAACTTCCGCTCCCTCCCCCAATCAATTGCGGAACAACCCTAGCCAAACATCTTTGAACAACTGTGGGTTAAGTTCATGCTGCAAACAACTGCAGGCGAGCTGTCATGGAGGTACAGATACAGACAGAAACATAGACAGGTAAGATAGGCAGACACGCACACAGACATGCACACAAACACGCAGATAGACACGCACACCGACGCAGACAGACACGCACACAGACACGCAGAATGACACGCACACAGGACACGCACACAGGACACGCACACAAACATGCACACAGGTGTGCACACATACAGACAGACACAGGCAGACAGACACACATACAGACACACGCAGACAGACAGAGACGGGGATGGGCAGGATAAATGTTCCTTTCCTTTCTGAGAGGGATCTAGCTCAGTCGGTAGAGCTCTCGCCTCAGGTGATTTGTTTCGTGAGAGAGAGAACCTCTTCATTCCCACGACTGGTATATCAAAGCCGTGGTATGTGCTGTCCTATCTGTGGGAACGTGCATATAAAGGATCCCTTGCTGATAATGGAAAAATGTAGCGGGTTTCCTTTGAAAACCATGAGTCAAAATTTTCAAGAGGTTGACATCCAATAGCTGATGATAAATTAATCAATGTGCTGTTTTATTTCATTTGAACTTATTTTCGTGCTTATATCCAATTAAGGTTCAATCACACTGTCATGGGCACACACCTCGGCTATCTAGGTTGTCTGTCCATGACAGTGGGTTAGTTGTTAGTCCTTAGTGGTTAGTGATAAATTAATCAATGTCTTCTTTTAACTTTCCTCTCTCGCATTTCCCAGCTGGGTAGCATGAATAGACCAGCAAGCCTGAAAACCAGTTATCATTATAACCAATATACACGCAGACGTCTGATGTTTATAACATTTTCACTGATTCGATTTAGCAAAGTTGGCTAAGAATGGCGGAGCGTAGCCCGGTGGCTAAGCGCTCGCCTGGTGCGCTGTAGGGTCTAGAATCGATCCCCGTCGGTGGGGCCATTAGGCTATTTCTCGTTCCAGCCAGTGCACTGGTATATCAAATGCCGTGGTATGTGTTATCCTGTCTTTGGGATCCCTTGCTACTAATGGAAACATTTAGCGGGTTTCCTCTCTAAGACTATATGTCAGAATTACCAAATGTTTAACATCCTGCAGCCGGTGATTAATAAATAAATCAATGTGCTCAAGTAGTGTTGTTAAACAAAACAAAACTTTTCCCAGCTGGGCAATAAGAATAGGACAGCAAGCTTAAAATATAATTTTCGGGAAAACAAGTAATCGTTATAACTAATACTCACTCAGACGTCTGTTATTTATAACATTTTCCCTGATTCGATTTACAAGAGTTAGCTAAGACCAAGCACTGACAATCACAGAGGCAAGAGAACAAGCCAAGAACCATACTCAGCAGTGGCGGATCTAGGGGGTGGCTACAGGGGAACGGGACACCCTAAATTTAGCTTTGTTTTTCATCATGTTTTACGTTGGAGAATTCGAGGAATACCTTCGGGAACGTTTGTGGCCTTTGCCCAAATGTCATTGCCCCCATCCATCCCCCAAATAAATAAAAGAAAATAAAGGATTTTCTGGATCCGCCACTGTACAGTACAACCTCTGCGAGTGACTCTTCCGTTGGTATTCCTAATATTCTTCATGTTATGTTGACAGGATCCTGTTTAAATTTGCTTATTCATTAAAGGGACAGTCCCGAGTTTGCTGCAATTTTTAAAATGTTATCGACTAACAGAGACTTTTTAACGATTATAATTACATCAAATATATTTTTCTGCATAACATATTAGTGGCTGTATATTAAACGTGTTTCTTATCGTTCTAATATTTGTACTAGGTTAAATTTCATATTATTTCCTAAAATATGTTTTTTCGTATGTACGAAATTATTTGAAGACAAACTCCAGTTTGGGCTTCTTACAAATATTAAAACGACCAGAAACACATTGAATATACAGACACTGATACTGTAAACAGGTTAATATATTTAATATGTAAGTTTAATTGTAGAAATATTGTATTAGTCGAAAACATCTTACAATGCACCAAACTCAGGAATGTCCCTTTAACATTTCGTTATTGCTGTCGCTTGATTGAATTCCCTCGAGTTTTGATGTCCCTTCATATACATGTATGAAGTATTTGTTACAGCTAGCCATATTCCTAAAGTCGTTTAATGTTGGGACCAGGCAAGAACAGACTCTTTGTACATCAAGAACATTTTGTAATCATCATTACAGTATACAGCCGTTTTTATTGGCCAAGCCATAGCAACAAGTTAATTAGAGCTCATTGCTGACGTCACGATTTGTCTTTCATATGTTATGAACAAGGGAGCCAAAAAACAAAACTCGACTCCATAACTGTTACTTCTCAGATGCACGTGCGTTTTCAAAAATATCAGAAATGCTTTTTGTGATATTAAAATCACCAGCATGACTAAAAACACTTCGAATGTGCGAAAGTGGATAATCTAAACAATAAAATCTAAGTAAAGTATGATTTCAGTTATCAAAAACGGCTCTAATAGTAAAAACCATGCCTTAGTGTTTAAAAACAAGGGTATGTCCCTACTACAACCTATGGTCAGTGGCGTAGAGAGGGAGTTGGAGGGTGGGGCACTGGGGCAATCTCCCCCCCCCCCCGATCACACCTTTTTTCTTATTGTTTTACTGTATTAAAATTTATAAAATCAAACATACATACATACATACATACATACATAGAATAAATACATACATACATACGTACGTGCGTGTGTGGCTTGCTAGTTTAGCTATCAAATCTAATAAGTACAGGTAGACGAATCCAATTATGAAAAGGGACCAACAGGCCTTTAGCTTTATTAAACGAAGGTGAGTATGAGCATATATAATAGCGTGTAAAAGCGTATACTACTATTAACAAATTCCCACCGTGTAACGTACAGACTTTATTATAGACAAGGAATACGTTTAACGACATATTAGCTTATTTTTACTGGTGTCAAACATATGGTTGTTATCGGAGAGAGAGAGAGAGAGAGAGAGAGAGAGAGAGAGAGAGAGAGAGAGAGAGAGAGAGAGAGAGAGGAGAGAGAGAGAGAGAGAGACAGAGAGAGAGAGAGAGAGAGACAGAGAGAGAGAGAGAGAGAGAGTTCTTAATGACTTTTAAACTTTGGCAACTAACATGTACATATTTCGAATTAGATGGTATAATGGCCGTAGAAAACGGTCCGCTGAAATTTACAGCGGAATGGTTCAAATTAAAATGCAGTGCAACAACTTGGACAAAGTCTCTGGGACTCGTACCCGAGGGTTTTGATAACGCCAAATTAAAAGACTATCTCGTAAAAAGTATAAACAAAACATTTGACAGATTCCATAGGTTATGGCATCGACAGGTTATGGCATCGATCGATATATATATTTGAGAGAGAGAGAGAGAGAGAGAGAGAGAGAGAGAGAGAGAGAGAGAGAGAGAGAGAGAGAGAGAGAGAGAGAGAGAGAGATCGAGAGAGAGACAGACACAGAGAGAGACAGAGAGAGAGAGAGAGAGAGAGAGAGAGAGACAGACACAGAGAGAGACAGAGAGAGAGAGAGAGAGAGTTCTTAATGATTCACTACACCCTCTTCTTTCTCACTAACCACTAACCCACTTCCCTGGACAGACAGTCCAGATAGCTGAGGCGTGTGCCCAGGATAGCGTGCTTGAACATTAATTGGATATAAGCACGAAACTATGTTGAAATGAATGTGTCTGGCTATCAAATTAATTGACAGTCTCCGCATTTGATTATGAGTGAATATTGTTGACTAGATTAAAGGTATTTATGAAGTAACCAACCTGTTCAAAGGACGGCTATATGTCGTATACTGCGAACGCCGTATAATCTTCTCATTGATCACATTAACAACATAATGTTTACTGTGATGTCTGACAACCACATCTTAATTCTGTTTTCGTCTGTGGTTGGCAGTATCAGTGTTATTATAAGAATTGACCTTGAACGATTTCCCATATGAAGTTTGCTAAAATTGTAATTATAACATCTTCCATGCACTGATTAATAGCGACAGCATAAAGTAATAAACCGGTTTTAGAATCCATTAACCAGAATATCTGTGTCTGCAACAATATTCCGCTTATAATGTTAGTCGACATAAAACTACCTTAAATCAGCTTTCGAAGACAGTCTGACTAAAAGAACTGCCTTTTTTATATGCACTTTCTTATAGGCAAGACAGTACATACCGTGGTCTTTTGGTGTACCAACAAACGATCCACTGTAAAACGATTGATCCTGCCACCCATCTCACCTCAGATAAACCAGGCGATTATACAAAGGTGTAGGTGTTCGGGGTTCAAACCCGCCTCTTGCTCAAAGCAATTTTTAAAAACATATACATGGTGTATATATGCTGACTCGAATCCCTCTGTAAATATACGCCACTGCCTTGACCCCCAACCCCTGCATAATTTCCTACTCACGCGTCTGCAAGCGCTTTACCACAGAGCTATAATCCGCCCCTTGTTTCTATTAAAGGTTCCAGCGGAATTTACAGCGGAATGGTTCAAATTAAAATGCAGTGCAACAACTTGACAAAGTCTCTGCGACTCGTACCCGAGGGTTTTGATAACGCCAAATTAAAAGACTATCTCGTAAAAAGTATAAATAAAACATTTGACGGATTCCATAGGTTATGGCATCGACAGGTTATGGCATCGATCGATATATATATTTGAGAGAGAGAGAGAGAGAGAGAGAGAGAGAGAGAGAGAGAGAGAGAGAGAGAGAGAGAGAGAGAGAGAGAGAGAGAGAGAGAGAGAGAGAGAGAGAGAGAGTACACACACACACACACACACACACACACACACACACATTTGTTGTTGTTTCTTGTTTTACCGTCTGTACTGCTAATTAACGGATTTGTGCTTCACAGTTGACTATAAATCAACTTTTGACATGTTGTCTCCTTCAGAAATAATGCAAATAGAATATATTAAATTAACCGTTCTCCACAAGTTTGTTTTCTTTTCCATTTAATTATTTAATTCCGACTTCATGCGATGTATTGTTATAGTAAGTGAATGTACAAATGTCAAGCGTAGCCTGCCCAGAGGCAATTAGATGCATATCAGATTCATACTTCCTTAACTGATACACAGTGGAGATGTCGGGACTGAATGGGTACTAGTATTCCTGAAGGTGTGAAGATCGGTTATTTGCTGCACCTTATCGCTGTTGTTAAAATATCCCTTTTATATAAGAGTAAAACTTTACTGTGGCTGCTTAATGCAGGCATTTTAGCGAATTGGGATCCGATTTAGGTGGCCGCTGGCCGCGTTAGACAGGTGACCGTTTATTACAGGTGCATTTACATTATAAATCGTTTGGGAGGAAAACAGTGGCCGCTTAAGGCAGGTAACCGCTGAGAACAGGTGGCCGCTAGGACAGGTTTGACTGTATATATATATATATATATATATATATATATATATATATATATATATATATATATATATATATATATATATAGATATATATATATATATATATATATCAGAAGGTGTTTTTGTTGCATTTTTCTTAGTGTCTATCTAATTGGGAAAAGTTAAAAAAAAGAAAGAGATTTTATGCTGTTACATGTATATCCATAAAGTGGGAATTTAAAAAAAGGGGGATTTGGGGGTGGGGTGTGTTTGAAGGTAGGTGCCGTTCTGTTTACCCATACATTCGTTTTTATACAGTGTCAACATGAACGCATTGAGTATTATACCAAATATATTTATTTTCTTTACTGTTAATGTGTTTTCCATCATATCTAAGTATATAAAATACTAGACGGACCTGTGTAGGAATGTCCTGTACACAGCCGTCATCACTCTCTATATATTTATATATCATTATTATTATTAGTATTTAAGGAGTGTCTGTTATTTCTTTTACGTTCATCGGGGTATGAACAAAATAAATCATCCGTAAATTGTGTGAATCGGCGAAGCCGTTCTCACATAAGTTTGCGGATGATTTTTTTGTTCATACCTAGATGAACGTAAAAGTAATAACAGACAATACTTATAATTAAATTTGAAACACACTGAGTAATAATAACATTAAAAGTTCATATATATATATATATATATATATATATATATATATATATATATATATATATATATATATATATATATATATATTCTGTTGAGTATTGTCCGAAATATACATATATTTTCTGTATATACAAAATATATATATATATTTTATTTTATTTACTGGTTACTACCATATCTAAGTAGAGAATACTAGACCGCCCTGTATAGGAACGTTCTGTACAGAGCTGTCCTGACTACATATATTTTTTTTATATTTACACACGCACACGTTATATATTTTATTGAGTATAATCCGAAATATACATATATTTTTTTATATACAAAATATATATTTATTTTCTTTACTGTTAATGTGTTTTCCACCATATCTAAGTATACTAGACCGCCCTGTGTAGGAACGTCCTGTACAGAATCGGTAAGGTTTTGGTCCCTTATGCGTTCACTGGCTTCCCTCCTACAAAATGTACCGAACAAACCCTACCGGCCTCGGTGGCGTCGTGGCAGGCCATCGGTCTACAGGCTGGGCATGGGATTTTTAATCCAGATACCGACTCCAAACCCTGAGTGAGTGCTCCGCAAGGCTCAATGGGTAGGTGTAAACCACTTGCACCGACCAGTGATCCATAACTGGTTCAACAAATGCCATGGTTTGTGCTATCCTGCCTGTGGGAAGCGCAAATAAAAGATCCCTTGCTGCCAATCGGAAGAGTAGCCCATGTAGTGGCGACAGCGGGTTTCCTCTCAAAATCTGTGTAGTCCGTAATCATATGTCTGACGCCATATAACCGTAAATAAAATGTGTTGAGTGCGTCGTTAAATAAAACACTTCTTTCTTTCTTTCGAACAAACCCTCGTACTTAGAGTAACATTAAAATCGTTTTAACATTAAAATCGTTTTCTACGTGAAACAATTACCCACAAACGTTTCCGATATCCATTGGCTGGATATCGATGGAAGGATAACGCATTTCCCGGACATATGCGATTGGAACAGTTAATAATTGAACAATGGTCGTGGCCTCCCATTGCTTTTGCCCCCCAATTTGCAGATAGGTCTATTTTGGCGAGATCTCGCGAGATCTCGCGGTTTGCGTCCTCGAGTAACTCCGCAACGGGCACATGCGCAGTGGAATGAGAAAGAGGTCTATTGCAAAGTAACTGTCGTTATCAGTAAATACTACATATGACAAGTAATATAACCAATGTATATAACTTTCTAATCATGAAAGAAAGATTTCAAGAGGCATATCAGAATTTTGTAGTATATTTTTAATGACAAACTATTTCCAAGTAACGACTCGACAAATGTGTGGCAACTAGTTCACTTTGACGAAGAGAGGAAGAAATGTTTTATTTAACGACGCACTCGACACATTTAAAAAAAGGATTATATGGCGTTTTTACATATGGTTAAGGGCCAATCAGATAATGAGAGAGGAAGCCCGCTGCCGCCACACATTGGGCTACTGTATTCAATTATCGGCGAGGGATATTTTATGTGCAGCATCCAACAAACAGGAGAGCACATACCACAGCCTTTGTTACACCAGTTGTGGACCGCTGGCTGGAACCAGCAATAGCCCAATTGCATCGATTATAGACTGAGGGTTTTGAGGAAAACATGTATAGTGGGCAAGTGTCTTTTTACTGAGGGGCGGGACGTAGCCCAGTGGTAAAGCGTTTGCTTGATGTGCGGTCGGTCTGGGATCAATTCCCGTCGGTGGGCCCATTGGGATATTTCTCGCTCCAGCCAGTGCACCACGACTGGTATATCAAAGGCCGTGGTATGTGTTATCCTGTCTGTGGGATTGTGCATATAAAAGATCCTTTGCTGCTAATCGAAAAGAGTAGCCCATGAAATGGCGACAGTGGGTTTGCTCTTTCAATATATGTGTGGTCCTTAACCATATGTCTGACGCCATATAACCGTAAATAAAATGTGTTAAGTGCGTCGTTAAATAAAACATTTCCTTCCTTTCACCGAGTGACAGTAATGGTAGACCAGAAATCTTCTACATTGCCTGCAAAGTATTTTCTCTTTTTTTATTGCAACGTGAAAAAAAAAAATTTTAAAAAAGAAAAAAAAGAAAAAAAAAGATGGAGGTTATAATTAAGAGTCTGGTGCGTGGGTGTGTCATATTGAGCCGCTATCAAGTTTTTTTTGTTGTAAATGTGCGTGGTCCAAACGAGAATTTAGCTTTCACGGCTGGTATCAAAATGGATAATAGGTTTCTGAATTATATAGGAAACATTATGAGTATTTCATTGAAGAATCATATTAAAGGGACTGTCCTGACTTTGCAGCCAGTGCAAGATTTTTTTCAATAACAGAGCCATGGATAATAAAATTGGATATTAAATACATTTTCTTGTTTAGAATACCAGTGTTTGTATATTCATGTCCATTTAACTCTATTAGCGTGTGGGGCGATCAGGTTGGGATCGATCCCCGTCGGTTAGCCCATCGGGCTATTTCTCGTTCCAGCCAGTATGTACTATCCTGTCTGTGGGATGGTGCATATAATAGATCCCTTGTTACTAATGAAAACAAATGTAGCGGGTTTCCTCTCTTAGGTGCTCTAGTGGTGTCGTTAAACAAAACAAACTTTTAGCGTGCCTACATCCCTCAAATGTGGGGCGGGACGTAGCCCAGTGGTAAAGCGCTCGTTCGATGCGCAGTCGGTTTGGGATCGATCCCCGTCGGTGGGCCCATTGGGTTATTTCTCGTTCCAGCCAGTGCACCACGACTGGTATATCAAAGGCCGTGGTATGTACTACCCTGTCTGTGGGATGGTGCATATAAAAGATCCCTTGCTGCTAATCGAAAAGAGTAGCCCATGAAGTGGCGATAGCGGGTTTCCTCTCTCATTATCTGTGTGGTCCTTAACCATGTCTGACGCCATATAACCGTAAATAAAATGTGTTGAGTGCGTCGTTAAATAAAAACATTTCTTTCTTTCCCTCAAATGTTCTCGCTCGTTCTTCCTGTGCCCAGATTCTGGCTTGTATATCCAATTATGTGTATGTCGTGTTCGAAACCCCAGTGGTATATGAGCATGTAAATCTAGTTACCTACCTACCTACCTACCTACCTACCTACCTACATATGTGTTTGCGATCATGTGCTATTCTACCATGACTTTGGAAAATACTCGATTCTGAATGGCCAGTTACTTTAAATCTTAGGTGATTAATCATGGAGAACCACCTAATATTTAATTAGGCCGCTTTACTCGCGTATGAATACAACGCGGTATTTACAAACATGTCAGCCGAACAAAGGGGAACCTTTGACATCGGTACGCTTCAAGACGTTTTTGATATAAATCCAGACTGGTTTGAAGAAGAAATGTATGTAGAGTTGCCAAAACAAGAAAAGTATGAACGTAAGTACACAAACTGCAGTTTTAACAAGAAGAAATGGAAAAATAGCTATATAATACTGCAGCCTGGTTATAGCAGACGATCGAATTTTGTTACAAAATGAAAAAGAAAATGACAGAATATCATGCATATCAGCTTCAGTTTCCGAGCCTTTGAATATCTCACAAAATATAAGGGCTGGGATGTCTGGATTTTTTTCAAATTGAGGACAGTAATGTTGTGATAAATAATTATTTTTAGAATTAAGACTCCGTTAAACGTTGCAGCTTGGTCGACTTTTGGGAGGGGTGTGGGGGTGGTTCATAAAATTTCAAACAAACGTGTTATTTATTCTTATTTATGGATTTTCCTTTACATCTGCTAATAAAATAGACAAGATTAAATATTTGTTTCAAGTTCTACGGTCGTATTTATTTATTTATTTATTATGTTTTATACTGTCAACAGGTGTTGACATTTCAACATTATCCACATAAATAAAATGGAACTGTCCTGCCTGTTCATTCCTATTCCATCCGCGTATTAAAAATAGTTCTAAGTTTGAATACGTTTTAATCATGGTAGAATGTTACATTTAAAATCTCACGCTAACGCGTTCGGTATTAAATGACATTTAGTAGTGTTAAATCCACGATAACCTACCTCGAAAATGAAATCAGAGTATGTTTATCTCCTAAATGTTAGTATCAGTAATTTTTCATTTTACTTCGTAATATATAATTATATATACGTACGAAATTAAAGTTTATTTTGTTTAACGATACCACTAGAGCACATTCATTTATTAATCATCGGCTAATATTGGATGTCAAATATTTAGTAATTTTGACGTATATAGTCTTAGATACGAAACCCATTACATTTTTTTCCCCCATTAATATCAAGGGCTCTTTTACATGCACCATCCTACAGTCAGGTGATCACAGATCACAGATCACGCGTTTGATAAACCATTCGTTGCACTGGCTGGAACGGGAAATAGCCCAATCGGCCCGCATACGGGGATCGACCTTAAACCGACTGCGCATCAGGCGAATGCTTTACGACTATTCTACGTCCCGACCCCGTACGGCTAGAGCTAGTAGAAACATTAGCAGGACAACAAACACCTCTAATATTCTAAACAAGGAAATAACTTTAATATGTAATTTTAGCCATAAAAAAGGCGTTGTTAGTAGTAAACATCTGACAATGGGATAAAATTCTTTAATATTTGTGGGTGGGGAATCTTGGACAGAGTGCCTGTCACGGGGATCCTATAATACCCGTAACTGAATGAAACACGATTATCCAAATATCTCTCCTAACTCTATAGCTATTAGATCTCTCTGTAACGGGCAGTTATACCCGCGTGTGGCTCGTCTAGGTATGATCAGAGATACGATCTTATATAAAGTATATGTAATATAGCACGTTTAGTTCACTAGAAAACACAACAAAAACACAATACACTTTGGAATCTGTATTAACCTACGCTGACAACCAGGGCTTCGCCGATTCACACAATTTACGGATGATTTATTTTGTTCATACCCCGATG